>NC_137009.1:11166359-11213859 GCF_032717465.1 Coenobita brevimanus
TCCATACGGACTGAGAATGCTGGGGTTCACTGACGAAGTTTGCTCCTACTTCTTGGCTTCAAATTCATTGTCACTTATAACATTGATCCATTGGCCCGAAAAATGAAGGAAGAGTGGTTCATGACGTCTGGTCGTATCCTTAAAACATTAATCAAGAAGTAAACAAGCCTCCAGCATTTTGTAATAACTTCCGAGCGACTGACGAAGACAGAACATCACCAATAACCCGGGTAGGATCCAGTGAATTTGCCCGCTCCTATACCATGGCCAGGAATAAAGAGAAGGTGGCTCGTTCGAAGTCGACGTCATCAATTACTATACAGCTGGTGTCAAGATTAAGTAAGGAGACAAGTTCAGAACAATGGGCTTTTCTCTTTCCATCGTTGAGCAAGATATTTGATTTATCCAAACTCAACGTCATCCATCTTCCAAGTCAAGTAGGTTTTTTCGACAACAGAAGAAAGAAAACAATGGGATCCACTGAATTTGCTTGTTTTTGCTTCATGACCAAAGTACAAGGAAGGACTGGCATATCCAAACTAAACATCATCCATAATGTTGAGTGAAGATAATGTCTGGTGCAGCTAGTGTTTGTTTGGTGCAACTAATGTTTGATGCAGTTATTATTTGCTGCAAGTGATACATATTAATTTGCTGCAACTAATTTTTGTTGCAGTTAGATTTTGATGCAATCAATGCCCGTTTGTTCCCGTTATCGCTTGGTGGAACTAAAGTTTGTTTGGTGGAGCTAATGTATGATGCAGCTACTGTGATATTTAATAAACATTTACCCCAATATGAGGGTAAACGTTTAAGTTAATGCTGATCATTGTATGTATGGTGGTTAACTATGTAGGACAAATTAATAACCAGAAACTGTACAAGCACGCCATATTTCTGCTTCAGTATGTCCTGTAGGCTACAATGCCATGAAACACGCCTGTCTTTATTGACACCATGTGTACTAACTATGAGGAAAAACAGGATTTGCCAGAATATTTAGTTTAACTGATGACTGAAATCACACACACACACACACACACACACACACACAGTGACAACAGACGAGTAGGGCGCACAGCATATCACTGAGCTCCGCTCTGGGGATACCTAAGTTTTTTCTGTTTGTGGGTCAAGCTCGATGAGGTTAAATCAAGTGATGATCCAATATAATAAAACAAGTAATAGAAAAAAATGTTATCCTAAAGAACATCTAAAAATTAGTGTCCAGGAATGTGCTGAGTTTCCTTACGTCAGCTAGACAACACCACGGCGAGTAGACATCAGAATGCTGCAACAACTGTCAGTTGAGATTATCTTTTCTTTAAGATGGCTTCATATCTTGGAAAGACGCCTTTAGAAGGTGCTAAGAGAAGAGACAGAGGTAAAAAAACAGGATGAAGACTTCTGTCCAAAACTGGTAGAAAAGGAAACTTACGGTAAGTTTGTTGAAAAAGTAGACTAGAAAGAACTTTTCAAATGGAAATCAACGAAATCAAGAATGAGCTATGCAAAAAGAAGGGGGGGGGGGAAATGAATAATTAATAAAGGAAATAAATAGAATAGCCACAACAATAGATGAACTGTCTACCGAGGTAAATTCACTGAGAACGGAGGCTATTGAAATGGGATGTACAGTTGTCAGCCATGATAAAATCATGGATGATTTCAGAAATCATACGAAGAAAATCAGGAAAGCAAGCAGTCTGATAGACCAAAGTACTAATACTGAAGCGAAAATAACACAGGCAAATGAAATAATGAGAAATTGCAAAGATGAGGTACAAACTACGTATGCTGAAATGGTGAAAGTAAAGAATTATTTAGATACAAAGGTAGAGGGAAAAAGCGCAAGAAAGGAAGTGAAAGAAATCATTAAAAAACAACCCAAAACTAGTCAGCGAAGCTATAGAGATTAACAAATACATACTAATCAGTGGCATAGGTAAAGAAGAAATAAAAAAAACAAATTCTGAGGGGACAAAAGAGATGGAAAATATAATGAACATACTGAAGCAAGTATCAGAGGATATCTGTGACAAAGATACAGAACATAAAACACTAGGGGAATATGAGAGAAGGAAGTCAAGGCCCCTAGAAGTAACCTTCCAGGGTGCAAACACTGTAGAGGAGATATTAAAAAATGCCAACAAACTCATGGAAAAAGAGCACTTTAAAAAAAGGATGGATAAAAAGATGCCTAACTCAAGAGGAATTGGAACTACTAAAAGAGAAGAGGGAGGAGGCAAAAACGAATAACGAGGGATGGCCAGACGAAGAGTACTTTTTTTTTTTTTACACAGTAGTTGGATTGCAGGTACGAAAGTGGTTCATAACCAACAGTGAATAAAAGGAGGAAGGTAGTAGAGTGAAGTTATGGCAAGTATGTAAACAAGATGATTAGGCTGATGTACCTTACTCAAATGTAAATGGAATGGTGTCTAAATTATTACACATAGAAGACTTTACCAAAGAAAGGGAACCACATATTATTTGCCCAACTGAAACAAAATTTACCCCAAAGATATCAAACGATACCCTAAACTTAGAGGAATACAATCTATGGAAAAGAGACAGAAATTTATGAATGGGAGGAGGAATTATAATCTTAACAATGAAAAATCTACAAATCAAAGAAATTAAACTACATATACCTTCACAAGTAGAAGTGATTGCATTGGAAATTAACATATCTGAATGGGAATTAATTGTGGCAAAATTATACATGCCACCCAAAACAAACACATGGGAAGGAGGCGAAAATGAAGACCTAGCAGAAAGTACAATTCAAAGTTTAAGAACACTACTACATAGAATGGAAGAGAAATCTGAAAGAACTATATTAACTGGAGACTTCAATACAAAGAGAAATTGGAATTCTCTAGATGTAAAAAGTCATGAATGCTGTTGGGATCAAAAGCTCCTAGATCTTGTGCAGGAGTTTTTCCAAACACAGCATGTAAATTAAAACACCAGAAAAAGAGGACCTGATGATCCATCATTTCTAGATCTTCTATTTACGAGGCAAGAAAATTAAACTGGATATATAATGTATCACCCCCCATTTGGCAAAAGCGACCATTCAGTATTAAATTGTAGCTTTAGGATTGCATGTGACGTTACCAGTAATCAGAGTCACAAAAAGAGTATAAACTGCAAAAAGGGCAACTATTGTCATAAAGACTTTGTAGTTACTTGTAGAGAAGTATATTTTAGACTTGTGGTCGAGCGGCTTTTATATCTTGTAGTAGTTTCCCCACCAGATGTCATGTAGTGACGGGAGAGGTAAAGAATAGTATGGGACTATTTTTATTTGTCTTCGAAATATTAAACAGGTATAATAGTATAAGTCCTGGGTAGCTACCTCCCTGTCTCGCTATCTCTCTCTCTCTCTCTGTTCTAAGGCTAATCTCCGTCTCGACCTCTCTCTAGGGTCGCTTGTCTCCTTATAAACTCTCTTTCCTAAAATCTGGTGTAGCAGGGGTTCCTCATGGTTACCAGATCTTTCTCACGAGAGGACTGCTGACAGCTAACTGCATCATCTCCTTACTGGCCGCTGTCGTCAGCTTTCCTCAGTGTTAAGAGTGTGTAAGCATGCTTAGCACTGCTCGATTCTCGCAGACACAACACCTTCTCATCATTTGACTTCCTGCTTCTATCTGTCTCTCCATCTATCCATTCACTATGGTTTGCAATTATAATATGGAGACCTACCACATTGCTCGGCCGCGCGAAAATGGCGTACCATCGACATTTAATAGTTATAACATATTAATATATACTACATACACATTATAATGAACTTATAAGCTAATTAAGTGAAATACATAATATTGTAAAGTAACATAATTGTATGAATATTGTATACATATATTATTCATAGTAAATAGTGATTATTCAGTAATATTACATTTTAAATAAGTTGTATACATATTTGAATAAATGCAATGGTTGTTGTATAACACTTGTAAGACGTGCATGTACAACAGACGTACGCATATAATTGTGCAATGGTAATACTGCTAAGTTATACATTACATATTTGAGTTATCGCTTTAGTAATGTCTAATATTTCACCTAACTTGTATGATGATATTGGTAATACAGAATTGTGCTATAATTGTATGACTTATATTGTGTTAATGCATAATTGTGTTGGCCTTATAATTGTAGTTACATTTTGTTAATGCAACTATTACATAAGTGTCTTGGCCTTATAATTGTAGTTAAAGTTACATAAAAGTTACATCTTGTTAATGCAACTGTTACATAATGGTACATATTGTTTGTAGTTACATAATTGTACTTAAAGTTACATAAAAGTTACATCTTGTTAATGTAACTGTTACATAGATGGTACATATTGTTTGTAGTATTGTTTGTAGTTACATAATTGTACTTAAAGTTACATAAAAGTTACATCTTGTTAATGTAACTGTTACATAATTGGCAAAGTGTAACATAATGCAATCGTTTGTCGTTACATAATTGTTACATATCGTTTGTAGGTACATAATTGTAGTTAGTGTAACATAATGCAATCGTTTGTCGTTACATAATTGTTACATATCGTTTGTAGTTACATAATTGTAGTTAAAGTTACATAAAAGTTACATCTTGTTAATGCAACTGTCACATAAATTGGTACATATTGTTTGTAGTTACATAATTATAATATGGAGTAACATAATTGTAATAACTGCAGTCCTAACATATGCTGCGGTCGATGATAGTGATGATGTGTCGTGCCACTTGTATGTGGAGACAACAATTTGCTTTTTTGTTTGTAGTTTACGTGGTATTTTGACTTATGTAGTAACATTTACACTTATTTTCATTTGTTTGTTATGTGATCTTACTTTATTTCTCTTTTTTCCTTCTTACTTTTCTTTCTTTCTTTCCTTTCCTTTTCTTTTTTTTTTTTTTTTTGTATGTATTGATTTTCCATAGTTTGTTTCTCTTTGCTTGTGTACGCTTTTTTCCATGTTGTTCATGGTTGCATAATTGCTGACTAATTTCCTTGAGATACTTTTTTAAAGTTTAGTTTATATTGCACAGAGATTATAAAATGATATTATATAGTCCCATATTTTGTTATTTTATATAAAAAATATATACATATATACAGTATTAACTATATACACTGACTCGTTGTTCACCTGTACCTATCGTGGGTAATATGTGTGTCAGCACTGTGTGGAAATCATTGTCTTTACGATTGTGTTGAAGATGTTCACTCTTGCTAACGGCATTTGTGTTGGCCATTTTTTTTTTCTCTAGTTTACCTTGTAACTTAATTTATATGTTTCCACTAGGTAGCTTTAATTAATAAATGTTTAATGCAGTTCTTTTAATTGCTCACTGAGTAACTGTGATTGTATATTTTCTTTATTACTTTGTAGATATAATTAATGTATAGTTGTATGTATGAAACACGTATTTTACGTAGGTATAAATGGTAACACTCGTTGGTAGTAAATAAATGTTATAATAAATGAATGAATATATACAGTGTAGAATATTTATTGTTGGTGATTATTTAGTGATTGAGTTATGCAGATAACTGAAGTAAGTATGTGTATTTAAGCTGTAACTATACAGCACGTTTTATATGTTTGTGCAGAAGCTTATTGTCTATCACTGTGTATTGTATAAATGAAGTAACTATAACTCACTAATTTTTACCGTGGAGGAAAATGGTGTGAGTGGTGTTGCACGTGGTGATAGCGTTGTCCTTCGCGGGTTGATTGGCGTGCTGTCGTCTCAGCACATGGTGACGTCGGCTTCCCACACTGGTAGCTGTGGTGAGTGAATGAGTAGCGATGAGTAACTTGAGAGAAGACGGGTGAGTAAGATGAGTTGTAAATATGGACTTGGTGTTTTGCTGCGTGCATTGACCTCTTCACATCTGCGTAAGCGGTGGGGGTTGGGTGGATGTAGCAGAGAGAGGAGGGTGAGGTCTGGTGGTTATGAGTTGTGAGTCGTCTCTCACTCTTCGTTTGTTTGTTTGTTTGTTTGTTTGTTTTCTTTCTTTCTTGATGTATTCTTGGTCCTTTTTTTCTTGTGATTTACTCGTTGTAGGATGAAGACTATTTGCACTGTAGGCTGTATTTTGTAGGATTCAATGTAGAACTGAAGCTAATCTTGTAGTCTCGGTTGCTTTTGTAGAAATTTGCTTTTAATTCGGAGACGATGTCCGCAGATTTGCTGGTTTGTCGTTAAGCTACTTGCAAGGCGTCGAGTGATCTCTTGACCTCTGCATCAGCGTAATGATCTGGGAGACGGAGGGGGCAGGATGGAGAGAATACTGTCAGGAGCTGATATTGTTGGTTGTTTTCAATCTTGATATTTTGTAGGAATTTAATGTTGATTCGTAGACGAGGTTCGTATACGTTCGCTGCTACCAATGCTACCATGGCCTGAAGAAGTACTTCTTACAAATGGATTGGGAAAAGGAACTTGGAGAACAAGATTTAAATATTATATATAGAAAATTCTGTTATATTCACGAAATGGGAGTACAAAATTACATCCCTCAGCACAAGGCAACAGAAATTTAAATGAAGGAATGATTTAATACAGAATGTAAAAAAAAAAAAAAAAAAGACGCTGTGGAATAGATACAGAAGACACAATAGTGAGAGGGACATTGAACAACTATAAACAGTCAATAAATGATTGTACAAAGATAAGGAGGGAGGCCAGAGACAGTTTGAAGAAGGCATTGTAAATATAAGTACTGATCAACCTAAAGCTCTTTTACAGCTACATCCGAAGCAAATTCAAGATTAAAGATAAAATACAGTCCATTGCGGATAAGGGGATCATCTATACACAAGAGAAAGATATTCGTGAAGCACTAAGTCAAAACTTCCAATCAGTTTTTACAAAAGAAAATAATTTTGAAAGACATGACATGGAACATGCATGCTCACATGTATTACCAGGTATACAAATATCAGAAAAACAAGTAGAGGAAGAGTTAAGTAAATTAAACAAAGGAAAAGCAATTGGTCCTGACGAAAATTTAGGTTGGGTGCTACATGAATGTGCACAAGAGTAAAGGAGACCATTATATTTAATATTCAAGGAAAACATAGGACAAGGTAAATTACCTGATATTTGGAAGAAAGCAAACATTGTTCCCCTGTTCCAGAAAGGGAATAAACAAAATCCACTCAACTACCGACCAGTATCACTGACCAGTGTTGTAAGATACTAGAGAAGCTGATAAGAAAAGTTTGGGTAAAACATCTAAAAGAACAGAATGGTAACAAAGGCTGTTGGGTTTTCGAAAGGGAAAATCATGTGTTACTGCCCTATTAAGCTACTATGACAGAGTTGCAGAAACAAAAAAAACAAAAAAAAAAAATGGGTCGACAGTGTCTGTTTAGATTTCAAGAATGCATTTGACAGAGTACCACACCAAAGACTTTAATGGAAAGTGTACCATCAAGGAGGTATCCAAGGCAATCTGTACTGTTGGATGCAGGATTTTCTCAGAAAAAGGGAAATGAGAACCGTATTAGGAGGGAAGTGACTAGTAGAGTTCCACAGGGCTCAGTGCTGGCACCAATTATGTTTTTAGTATATATAAATGACATAGACAGTAACACTGAAAATGGAAGCTATCTAAATATGTTTGTGGATGATTCAAAAATACAAAGCAAAATTACTAACATGGATGCTTAAGAGCTGCAAGAGGAATTAAATAAGTTTCATGAATGGAGCAATAAATGGCAAATGGAATTCAATGTGGACGTGTCGTGAAATTAAATTTGGTAAAGTGAGAAAAGACCAGATTGGGATTATAAATTTGGAAGATCAACGTTACACATTTCAGAAAGGGAGAGGGACCTAGGAGTGATTATCAATAACAGACTCTCTCCAACTGACCCCATGAGTGAGAGAGTACGGAACTTTGCATGCTAATATGAGAACAACATTCACATATATAAATGAAGACATGCTGAGAAAGATATGTCATTCATTAGACCAACCCTGGAGTATGCATCAGTAGTCTGGAATCCTCATCTCAAGAAACACATAGATAAAATCGAAAAAGTACGAAGGGCAGCTAGAATATGGGTACCAAGCTTAAGGGATCTAAGCTACGAAGAAAGGCTAGAAAAACTGAATCTACCAACATTACAGGAAAGAAGGAAAAGTGGAGACAAGAATATGCTATATAAATGCATCTCAGGGAAAGAGAAAATAGACAAAAATGAATACATAACCTATGGGGAAGCATTAGCAAGAGGACACCGCAAAAAACTACATAAAAAGAGAGTCGATAAAGACGCAAGGAAATTCAGTTTCCCAAACAGAGCAACTGATCAGTGAATTGCACTACCGAATGAAGCAGTGTGTGCCAAAACTATTCATAAATTTATAGATATATACAGTATATGATAAAACTGGTTTAATACATAGGACAGTACGAGCTTGACTCATTCCTGTAAAAATACAAGTTGATAAGAACAGTTAGGTAAGGTAAGAACACAAACACACACACAAGGTTACCTGACAAAAACGGTGCTACCATACCTAACGCATTTCGAAATGTTGTCCTCTTCCTCAAAGGTGACATGAATACAGCAATGCTTTATGCTAACTAGGTTACCAAAATACCTTCTAAACTGCCACCCTCTCCTTGCATGGTGTAATGTATGGTGTTAGTACATTTACGATGGCGAGTTTTCGACGATTCTAAAATGCCCAGTTCACTTCAGTGTGTATGATTATTTTCATACTGAGGAATACAGTAATTTTTCCATCTATTTATCCAGATATACCCAGACGACTAATCCCGTAAGAAGTGGCCACAAACGAATCGCCTCCATGTCATCTTGAATTCCGTCATCATTCAACCCTCTCTTCAATCCTGACCCCCCCCCCCCCGGGTCCTATATCTATCCATCCCATGCATGCCACCTCATCCTCGGTCTCTCCTTCCCCTCTCATACTTACTCATAAACACTCTACATTCTCTACATGGCCAAACAATCTCAAGGTACCGCTAATGTTTTCCAACACATGCACGTCTACACCACAGTGCTCCACCAATTCCTCATTTGTTTCTCTGTCGCGGCGTATATCTCCACTTGCTACTTTAAGATAACTAATTTCCACTTCTGTCACTTTTGACTTATGTTCTTTCATACGGTCATCAATTATTCAAACACTATAACATAGGATGAAAGATTAACTTGTCCATGTGAGCTGCCCTTGTTTTGACAATATTTTTCTTAATAACTGCATCACTGAACATGATACATGCTGTGTGTGACGTAACTACCTCTTCAAAAACTACACATACTGTATACCCAAAAGGCCCTTCATGTGGGAGAATAAATAAAAAAGTACCGAAGAGTAAAACCAAAGCTATAAAATTATTATATATAAATCAATATTTTAAATTTTTTCTTGTCGTTACGGCACCATAATAATACAGCAAGTCAACATTAAAAGTACAGACAACAGTTTACCCTAGTAATGAAACGATGTTGACCCAAATGTGCTAAAAATGTTAGAATATTAAAGTAAAAAGAAAACGAAGTCCTCTAAAACACTGAAATTTAATGAGAACAAAGTTTACACGTTAAAACAGTAATTGGAAAAAGATCACAGAAGCAGAGGAAGCATGAGCAGAGAGAGAGAGAGAGAGAAAGAGAGAGAGAGAGAGAGACTTCCCAATACTCACATCATCTCTGAGAACACCCCATAAACCATCAGCGGGCATGACGATGTCGTAGGTGAAGTTCAGTTTATAAGCCATTACATCGAGAGTGTAGATATCAATGGATGGTTTAGGAATCACCACCCTGGATCCTTCAACAATCTCAAAATCCGCAAATGGTCTGTATTGCAAAGCAGAGGCTATAAGTTTGGTTCCATGGAAATTAGCCATCTGGTCTGGGAATATGTCATACGTGTTTGCAAGGCCTGTGTCACTGGACCATTTGTTTATGTTGAGAACTTTTGGGGAGCCTGAAGGATGCAAGAGCTGGCGGATTAATACACGCCAGTAGGTACTGCTTTGATTCGTGTGTGGGATGATGGCTGCCATGTTTTGCTCCTTTCCCAGGCGTTGATCCAGGAGGAAGCGTTCAGCCTCAACGGTGTCTTTGGCGTGGACGAGGAAGTATCGTGTTAGCTTGTTGGAGGAAGCATCTGTTATTAAAGCCAGCAGTGGGGAGTCGGGTGGTTCTGGCATCATGTACGTTATGCAGGAATACGGAGTCGCTCTTGCTGTATATTTCTTTATGTATTTTAGTATTTCATGATTTTGGTGAGAAACTTTCTGACTGAGGATGATTTTTACATCTATTTTTGCCTGATCCACAACTATGTTTTGCACTGAATATTTTTCATAAAGGTTGACTTGTCGGGAAAGTAGTGTATTTTCTGGATATATGTCTGTTCCACTATTTGACCAAGAGATTGATTTATTACCTTCTTCAGGCAATATCACAGCTCTGAGACACTTTGGGGTGTACTGTTCGGCAAGAAGGTTCATTACAGTTGATGCCTGGATGGCTTCCATATTTCCAAATGTAACCACTTCCGCAGCCACAGTAGCTGAGAGACCTTGCTTCCTTGCTGATGATTTGATTATAAGGAGACCAATCATTAATGCAACTGCCAAATGAGTCGGTGATCCCATGACAGTATGAAAGCTGAAAAGTGCAAAAAATTTTAGCTGTACACTGGTAAGGAACATAAGTTAGGTATGCCATGCGCCAACATTTGTCTGTAAAACCTTACTAGGGTTGTCATATCTGAACGCAATGCCGGACGCCTCCACTGAAAGTCATGCTCCACCCTCCCCAACACAAACTTTGGGCTTTTGGCATGATGAAACCCTGTGTATATATATATATATATATATAATGTGTGTGTGTGTGTGTGTGTGTGTACTGTATATACATCAGTGCTATTGTACTGCATCCATCCATCCATGATCCATCATCCTGACATTTAAGATGAGAGTGACCAGCCTCACTCATCCGTGAGTGGCGTTACGTGAGCAATAAACCCCAATCAACCCTTGGATATAACCTGCACAGGCTCAATCCGATTGGAGCGCATTCTTTAATCTTTTTACAATATATTGGAAAACAGGCAAAGTACAGAATTGGCAAGATTATGGCCGTAAAATGCAACAACGCCTTAGATGCAGGATAAGATCATAAGAATAACAAATGCTACAATGTAAAAATGAAAACTATGTCAATTATTGTGTACAGTTACCATTTATTTTATGGCTATAAGAGCACTATGGAAAAAAAAAAATCGTTGGTGAACAAGAGGAAAACGCAGGACATTTTAGCTAGCTGCTAGCACTAAACCACCCAAGTTGGCAACACTTACCAGCTGACGACAACAACGAAATTCTCTCTCTCTCTCTCTCTCTCTCTCTCTCTCTCTCTCTCGTCATTACAGAGTTTAATAGTTTATTAATTTTATCGAGAAAAAGTGATGGAAACTGAAATTCCGGACTTTTGGAGAATTTTTAAATTTCCTCCCGAACGGAGATTATGACACCTAAATGCAGGATATACCCGGGAAAATCCGAACGTATGGCAGCCCTAGACCTTACAGTAAATGAAATTATATAACTCACTGTTCTTAAAAATATTTTATTGTCATAATTATATCAAAATCAGTAAACGAGAACCATTTTCTAAATTGTCATATTTGTTACCCATAATTTCTTAAAAAATTAACTGAAGTAAATCCCCAGCGAGGAGATTTATGTACACCACATTTTTACTAGTTGAGCCTCAGGGTTGTATATTGTTTGCTGACTACAGCAAATCGAAATGTTATAAGGTAAGATTTCTATCTATCTATCTATCTATTGCCAGACGCCTCAATCCCGTTTGTGGTGGAAACAAACAAATCGCCTCCAAGTCGCCCTGTCCCCCGCCATTTCACTACCCTGCTCTCAACTCACACCCTCCTCTCTCAAATACCTCTCCACCCCATCCCTCCATCTCATCCTCGGCCTCCCCCTCCCTCTTCCCCCCTCCACCTTCATCACATACACGCTCTTCGCCAGTCTTTCACCCTCCATCCTCTCTACATGGCCAAACCACCTCAGTGTGTTCCTCATAACGCTTCCTATCACATCCACATCCACACCACATCGCTCCTTTATATCCTCATTCGTCAGCCTGTCTCTCCATGTGACTCCACAGGCTCCTCTTAAATAACTCATTTCCACTGCTCTCACTCTTGACTTGTGTCCTTCCAACAACGTCCAAGCTTCACTTCCATACGTTAGAGTTGGTATCACAATACTGTCATGTAGTAACTTTTTCACTTCCATGCTCACTTCCCTGTTTCTTATCACTGCTTTCAAAGAACCAGCAACCTTTCTTCCCTGCTGTACCCAAGCACTTCACCCTCCAAACCTCCATCCTTACTCATCACACTACCCAAGTACTTAAACGTACTCACATTTTCCAATTCCTCATCATCCAACCTCGCTGTACATTTACTGACTTCACCTCTCTCAAAGACCATCACTTTACTCTTCCCTACATTCACCTTTAGATTCCGTTTCTTACACTCTCTCCCAAACTCATCCACCAAGCCTTGCAGCTCCCCTTCGTCTGCACTCAACAACACAGTATCATCTACAAACAACAGTACAGGGAGTTTCCAAACACTATCCTCTCTCACCAGGGCCACTCCAACATCCACTACCCTACCTTGTACCTCTTTTATTACCCCATCCATGTACAGATTGAACAACCATGGAGACATGACACATTCCTGTTTCAACCCAACTTTCAAAGAGAAAAATTCACTTAGTTCACCATCCACACGTAGTGCAGCCTTCGCACCATCGTACATACTCTTCACAGCATTCAACAACTTCCCATCTACTCCATATATTCTAAACACTTTCCACAATCCTTGTCTATCCACCCTGTCATATGCTTTCTCCAAATCCATGAAAGCTGCATGCAACTTCTTTCCCTTCTCTAGAAACTTTTCCACTAAAGATCTAAGAATGAATATCTGATCTACACAACCTCTTCCCTTCCTAAAGCCTCCCTGTTCTCCAACTAATTTCTCTGTTCTTTCTCTAACTCTGTCAATAAGTATCCTACCATACACTTTTCCTATTATACTAAGAAGAAAAATGCCCCTATGATTACCACACACTTCTTTTTCCCCTTTTCCTTTGTACAAGGGGATAATTATACCTGACTTCCAATCCTCCGGGACTCTACCTTCCTCCCAGGCCAATCTGCACATCTTCCACATCCATTCTACTACTATCTCTCCCCCATGCTTCAGCATTTCACCACACACTCCATCAATTCCTGGGGCTTTCCCCAATTTAACTTACTTCATTGCTTCCACAACTTCTATCCTACTGATTTCTTCCTGTCTTCTCACCTCCTTCCTTCTCCCAGCCATTCCCCAGCCACTTATACTCGCATTACTTCCATCCTCCATGTTCAACAATTCCTTAAAGTGTTCTCTCCATCTGCTCACTTTTTCTCCCCTCTCCACTAGTAATCTACAATTTTTATCTTTCACTCCCCTGCTAACTTCACTTCCACCCTGTCTTACTCTTTTCACCTCTTTCCAGAACATTTTCTTACAGTCCCTCCACTTTACACTCAAATTCCTTCCAAATTCCTCATCCACTCTCTTCTTACTCTCTCTTACTAATCTTTTCACCTCTCCCTTTCTTTCTACATATAACTCTCTGTTCCGCCTCTCAACTTCTTCCACGCCCCTATTTCTCATCCATTCATTGTATGCTTTCTTCTTTTGTGCCACACCTTGTCTCACCTCTTCAGTCCACCACGCTGTTCCTTGCACCCCCCTCCGTCTTCTTTTCCTTCCACACACTACATCACATGCTGCACATATTTCTTCTGTAAATATCCTACACACACCTTCCACGTCTCCCATCTGCTCCAATTCATATGTGCCCTATCGGTCCTTCACTTCTCTCTTATACTCTGCCTTTTTCTCATCCTCTTGTAACCTTTCCACTCTCCTTGCAACTACTCCTTCCTCTCGTCTTTCCCTTCTTCTATTCCTCCATCTTACTTGAATCCTAATTCTGGCCACCACCAAGTAGTGGTCAGAAAGTCCACTCCCCCAACCTCTATAAGCTCTTGCATCCATTACACATCTCTGCATCCTTTCATCCACACACACATAATCAATCCTTGCCTTCCTTTCATTCAGCTCACCACCCACCCTTCTCATCACTCGCCATGTATACCTGTGGATCATTTTATGCCTGAGGAGGGTATTGGCTATCACCAACCCCCTCCCAGCACAAATGTCCACTAACGCACTGCCATTCTCATCTATCTCCGCAGGCACACCCCACTCACCAACTATTCCATCCACCTTCACATTCCCAACATTACCATTCATATCACCGATCAAAAACACTCTCTCATTCCTTCCAAACTTTTCCATGCACACGTCTACATTTGTCCAGAACTCTTCTCTCACTCTTGTAGCACGATCTTGCATTGGCGCATACACACACACAATCGCCCACATTTGTGTTCGAACTTTCAACTCTACCCACACAATCCTTGACCCAACTGATCCACACTGTCTTATGCTCTTCTTCCATCTTTTACTCACAACTATACATACTCCTTCCTTTGCCCTCTCATTCTCACCTACTCCTGCACATATTCCCCATCCATACTCCCATTCTCTCACACTTTCTCCTCTTCATTTTTTTTCAGTTATTCCACATACATCCACTTTCGCACCCTCAAGCACCTGGACAATCTCTCTCTCTTTCACCTCATCATTCGCTCCTCTTACATTCCATGTACCCATTACCAAGTCCTTTGTCCGGTCCTGGGTCGTCATCGTTTGGTCAGTCCTTGTCCGAGGCTTCTTGTTTGTTTTTTTAGATAGTTGTTTTCCGGGGGGGGGCACTAACCCTCCGCCAACCCTTTTAGTCGCCTTTTACGACAAGCAGGGATACTGGGGGAGTATTCTTGAAAAAAAAAAAACTACCCCCAGGGGGTAAGGGTAAGATCTGATTACTAATAAAATGTTTATACATCCACTAGTAATACCGGTACTGCAACTGTCACTCATGAATAATGTATACAGTTTGTAAACAGTTTTATGTTAAATAACCATATTCATAACAATTAGTTCAGCTTTGTTCATAACCTTAACTTACTGTTCTATTTTAAAAAATAAAAAAATAAAAAAATAAAAAAATTGTTTATATTCAACCCTTTCACCAATTTTGGACCATCTGAGATCAAAATTATTTTAGTTGTTTTGTTAACACAGAGACAAATGGATCGAACTTTGACCCTGACATGTGATTTTGGCATTGCTTGTTCTCAAAATCGAATCCCTTGTTTCCTTCCTTATCATCAACCTTCCAACCAGGGTTCGTGTAAAGTGATTAAAAACTACTCAAGTTGGCCTTGCTAGGTGGAAGTGACCTAACCCAACAAATGTTTTAATTACATGAACTATTAAAATTAAAATGTGTACATGTTACCCTTCTGCAACAGCAGTGACTCAAGAGTAACAGTATTTTCATTGACCACATAAAGAAAATCTGATAATTCAGGACCTGCAATTTAACATTTTGAACTGAAACAGTAGGTAGACAACACAAGATGCACTTAAAAATGATGAAGTCAGTTCTTTTACTTCACTTCTGAGCACATATTTCCAATCCCTTTGCAGACAGCGTGGTAATGGACGACATAAATGACAATGTTCCCCAGAAAAAGCACTGGATAAGAAATTTAGAATCAACTGAATGTTTGACTGTATACTGTATAATATACAGAAGACCTTTCTGCTCGTGAAGATGGCTGGCATTCTCGGCAACTGGATAATGGCTGTATCATAGCGGGTACTTAAGAGTCAGTGGTCAGAGCTTATCTCCCTCCGGAATAGTTTAGAACAGTAATTTATTATCGGATGCCAACAATATGCAAGGAATGGAAAAAAAAAAAATTGCAGAAGTTGAACACATCAGAACAAATATACTAAGCACAGACAAAAAAAAAAGTCATCCCCTTTAAGTAATATGGCATTTTTATTTGCTTAATACCTCATACCACCTGATCATTTCTTTGGTGTGGTGGATGCCTTTGTTAGAGAAATATATTCAATGAAGGATGTTTTTTCTTTGTCTATAATCATTTGGGATAATATGTTTGGCCTATACTCAGGTGTACTGTTGTACTTTGCTTCAGAGAATGGATTGACAAGTTTTATTTTTTACCTAATAATCGTCTCTTTTTCCAGGCTGATTTTATTCTCGATTCAAAGCATAATAACCGGTAAACAAGATAATTTAACAAATACTCATTGAAAAAAAAAAGCTAAACTGGTAAACAAGATAATGTATTAGATTACTCACATCATTAAAAAATTACTTATGAAAACAGCAAGGTAAATATTTGCATATCTTTTCCAAAACTCACTACTATGCAGTGATTAAATTATAGCCTGTTGAATTTTCCTGAACATTATATGGAAATTATTCATCAAAGTTATTTTTTTTTTTTATACATAGTTAACCCAATTCAAGTTACTTAACATTATGATAAAAATATTGCAGAGAAGGAGCACGTTAAATCCCATGCCATTTAAGAATACGATGGAAATAAATGAATTATATGTAAATATTATGCAGTTGTATGAGGTTTGTATTGGTTTGTATTGAAGTCCTTGAACTTGACAGCTAGATAAAAGCAATATACAGTAAAAGTACTTTAGTCCGGAATAAAGTACACTATGGACATCCGGCTGGGTGAACATCCGGGACCTCTTGAATGTAGGGGTGCATCAGTGTTGCCAGATCGTGAGATGCAGATTTCACCAGACAACCACCAAAATTTCACCAGATTTCACCATCAGTTTATTATGATCCAAAGTGTGTTAATGAAAAATATTACACTTATAATTCAGAATTCAAAGAGTGTGATATAATGTGATGGGTCAGAAGTATTTTGAACAGCTAGTGTCCCAGAATATAGTCACTAATACTAATACTTCTGTTGAGACTTTGCCATACCTTCAACCAATCATAATATCTACAGGAATGAATCACGGTTGGTTACTGTGGATAGTTTATCAGGCTACACATGAAAGACAATATAGTAAACGTGCATATAGGTTACATTTATAAATTTTACCAAAAATTCTCCTTCATTTCACTTGAAAATCGTGCTGTCATCGTCCAGCCATTCACTTTATAAATTTTTCAGTTTAATTAATGAAGCATATCTTTGTCACAATAACCATCAGAACGAAGCTGACACATCCTGCTGACCGTCCCGATATTGTACCGTACACACCCATTTCTCTACAAATATCCCTTTTCTGACACATTGCGTGATTCACTGGTCCTTGAAGGATATTTTATAAAGTTTTTTTTCTTCGTAGTTTACTTTAAATGTTGCATTTACGTTATGAAATCTATGAGAGCCCGTGCCGGCGGCCACATGACAAGTTTAAACGGTGGAAACTTGTTGGATGTAAACATTGAACTAGTTGCCATACGTCACCACTGAGTCACAAACATGACCACGTTAAAATCCTCGAGCTTTGGGTACACACTATACTTGTTAACTTTATATATATATATATATATATATATATATATATATATATATATATATATATATATATATATATATATATATATATTTTCTCGGCCAGGAAGAAAAAAAACAGCACCGATCGGAGGACTGAGGTTATTTCAGCAATAATGACTGGTCATGTACAATTTCACCAGGTTTCACCAAATATTGTCTGCTTCCAAACTCTTAATTTTTTTTTTTTTTCACCAGGAAGCTTAAAATTTCACGATTTCCCGAATCTGGTGAAAAATTTCACCATCTGGCAACACTGGAGTGCATGAGGAATTGGATAGTTCGGTGCATCGCTTTCGGCTATTTTTTGATATTTTTTTTATATGTTCCCGGTTTTTCTCCATTTTTTACCCAAAAAAGCTGAAAACTACCTTGGGCTGAAAATTCCGAACCATAGGGTTTTCTGAAACCACTGGATGCCAGATTATCGGAAGTTCTCTGTATAATAAAATGTTATATCTATGATGAGGGCAGGTGGGAAGAATTTTCTCTCTCTCTCTCTCTCTCTCTCTCTCTCTCTCTCTCTCTCTCTCTCTCTCTCTCTCTCTCTCTCATGCGTAGAAATGAAAGAAGATGCAAGGAAGGAACAAAGAAGTATCACCCAGTCATAACTGGTTATATGGCATTAAGGTAGATGGATGCGAAGGGAAATAAATTTAATGCAAGATGTGATGAGCAGAAAGAAAAGTGATAATACTGGAAGAGTCAATTATGAATGCAGTAACCAGTGGGGGTCCCAGTAGTGAAAAGAGGAAGGGGAAAACTGAGAGACGGTGTTGGAATGCAGTCTGGCAATCAAGAAAAAGTAACAGATCTACGCGAGACAGATACAATGTGAACAGAGAGGCTGAAGGTCGTGATTTATTAAGTGACCTGAGAGAAGTGGGTGTGATCAAGCAAAGAGCAAGAATAGTCTCCCAGCTATGACTAAGGTGGGTCAAACTTTGCCAAGGAAAAACTGAGGGTTTATTATTTATTTATTTTTTTATTATGTGACCGACTCTGGGCATAGGCTTCACAGCTTGCTTTCAAGGCCCAGTAGTCCTCCTACATACCGTACACCTCTACATAATACTGTAATGCTTGTTTATATTGGGATGGAACAGGTACAAATGCCATGGGGCGCATAGCCTCACTCAGCCTCTGACTGCACCCACAAGGGTCAGTTTGTGCAACCCTTTAGGCAGCGACTCTTCCCCCTCTAAGTATCTCTCGATATGAATGGTCAACCTGCTCCAGCCATGGATACCATGGTCTTCCCCTTGATCTCCACCTAAGAAAACTCTCTCAGAGTTCACCCTGTGTGCAGGGTCAGCCTCAGGAAAGCAGGCCACGTGTCCGTATAACTGGAGTTCGCACTGACGTAATATGTGGGCAGTAGGCCTCGACTGAGTCTCAGGAGAAGTTGTACATTACATACCCGATCCTACCAGCTATATCCCATATTCCTTCAATGACCCAAAAAGTAAAGAAGTCAATTTTCCAGTTCAGGTCAATTTTTAATGTCCACATCCCACACTCATAGAATAATAAAGGAAGTAACGTTGCTTTGAAATGCAAATTTTCGTCCCTCTACACAAATATAACAGGACCGGCAAACCCAAGTTTAGTGAATTCATAACTGCATAGGCCAGACTGATCCAACAAGAAATATCATCTGACCTATCGTTGTTTTTACCACACAACCAAAAATAAGGTAATCTTTCAAAGATCTCCACATTCTCACCACATGCTTGGACAGACTGAACTGCCTAATCCGACAATAACCAAATGCCTGCAACTTGGTCTTGGCCTAAGAGGCTTTTAGTCCATCGATTGCAAGCCACAGCTCAGGCTGGGTAGTGTCGTGTTGCAAGCCACAGCTCAGGCTGGGTAGTGTCGTGTTGCAAGCCACAGCTCAGGTTGTGCTGGCCGTGCATCACCGTGGCAAACTTGCGCATGGCGCTGTGCAAAGACTGAGTGAGAGAGATTTTTTATTTTCACCAGATGATGCCCTAGATGTTTATCTTCAATTTTATTATAAACCAAAACCATTTTTTTTTTTTTCGTTTTTCACTATACATAAACTTACGTATGGTCCTACGCAAAGACGGAGAGAGTAATTTTTTTAACCAGATGATCAGCGTTTCCCAACCTGGGGGGCGAGCCCCCCTGGGGGGGTGTTTGAGATTGCCAGGGGGGGGTAATCAAATTTCAGCATAGGGCTAGGCCATTCAAATGCATACAGGGTATTCCCTAAGATATGTATGAATAAGAAACTTTGATATGAATACTTCACAACCATCATTTTGAGCAACCACATGTAGTGTTGCCATCTAGTGTCTTAAGCATCCATATGGGACAGATAAAAACATCGTTGTTTAGGCATCAGAGGGGTGGGGGAGTAATATGAATACAGTTCCAACCAAAGAGGGATGTAGTGCTAAAAATGTTGGGAACCCCTGCCCTAGATGTTTATAAAAATAAAAAGTAAAAAAAACTTTTTTCTTCATTTTTTGCACACCACGGGGTAGGATAAAAATAGGTAACTGTGCAGTCCACAAGTTAATCTGAATGATTATGCATTCACGTGAAATACCTTCAGGGCATTCAGATGTATCTCCAGCAATTTCACTAGGATAACTGGATTATCACCAAAGTCAAGATCATTAACTCTGAAATTGCCAACTGATACTCCACAGTGACTGATTCACAGCTCAGCATAGTACCCAGCCCATGCATGTGTTGAAAAGCGTGGGAGCAAGATCACATAACTGTCTTATTCCAATACTTACTGGGAAGAAGTCGGATGTTCCTCCTCCACACTTGACACAAGTGTTTGAATTCGGCCGGCCGTCAGTTATATTAGCCCTGTGGGGATCCCACGAGTCACATGAGAACTCATAATGCCTCCCAATATACCACGTGAAATGCCATCTTGAGATTTACATAGGCTACAAGAAGACCTTGACGATACTAGAGGTGGTAATCCATGAAAACTCGGGGGGCTTGAATGCGGTCAATTGTAGACTTTTGGGGCGTGAATCCAGATTGCTCAGGCCTCCAAAACTTTAGTAAATGGTCCCCCATACACTTCAGGAGAACGTAAGACTCATGCCGTGCACACTGACGACTGTAACTCCATGTTAGTTACTACAATTGCATTGGTCTACTTTCCCATTCAAGATAGGGGTAACCAAACACCTTGGGCGGTCAGAAGGAATAATACTTGTCTGACAAATGGCTTCTATGACTGTATATGATGCCTTGATTATGGCTTCACCCCCAATTTTGATACGTTCCGCCAGGATATCACGAACACCAGCTGCACTACCATTACTCAACCTATCCACTACCTTCATGACTTCTTCTTGAGAAGGCATGGTACCATCAATTGGTGGGACAGCAGTCAGTGATTGTACACCACTTGAGGCAAGCTCTTCACTTGGAGGTGCAGCCAATATTTGAGTACTCAGTCCAAATAGCCCAACAGTTACTCATCCCCAGCACAAGCCATTCCATTGCTGTCCTGAGTTAACCCGAGAGGTGTATCTGCAATGGAGCTTCTTCAGGGCTCAGTAAGCAGGCTGACCGTCATTCATATGAAAACGACCGTCCACCTCCTTAGAGATTTCTCTGACATGCTTCGTGTCCCTATTTGGCAAAACCTGTGCGTGTTGAGCCAGAAGTCTGTGCTGCCCCCAGTTCACAGCCAATCTGGCAGCACAACTCTTCTCAGTTGTGGCCATTGTCCCCAGTGAGACAAAAAGCTTACTTGATCTCGGACGATCTCCAACGCACTCACAAGCTACTGCCAAGGTAGCACGTTTATAAGGAACCCATTGTTCAATGGGGTTCTCTACAATACTGAACACTTCAGATCGATCTGCGACCACAACTGCATACTCAGAAGCACACTTTTCATCCCTGAGTTTCTCAAGATGAAGTTGTTTTGGATAGCATCTTGAGCTTCTCCCAGTTTTGATTTGTGACCCTAGAGTAGCAACAGCAAGTCTGTTATCAGTAGCTAAGAACTCTGCAGTCCTAAAGTTCTGAAGGATCCTCCAACGAGTACTAACAAGAATGTGGTTAGTCTCCTTTGCAACCCTTTCAGTACTGGAACACCAAGTCCAGTGGTGAAAAAATGGGCATTGGGACCTGGATGCAACAATTTTCAATTTACAGACTTGGCAAATCCAAAAGGCAAGAACTATTGGAATTCCTGGTTCCAGACCCATGGAGACCGATGTGCACAGAGTCCTCAAAGCCTTCCCTGTCAGTGCCAGTAACTGTACTGAAGTTGTCAAGTAAGAAAGTATCTCACAAGGGGTACTGTTCATGTTTAGCACTGAACACATTCTTCTCTTCAAGATCATTCATCGCAATTGGAAGACACATGGCAATAAGTGAGATCAAGCCCAAGGGGTGCTTCAACCTCACTCTCATCAACTGAAGTAACCCTGTCGATGCAACTGGCAAAGCGAGCAGCAATTGCCACAATAACTCTACACAGCAAGACCTGCAGCGTGTATATACATTGCCATTGATGTCACCATGCCTGGGGCGCCTCACTTCAGACAGTGTTGCTATGCAAACCTCAAACTATCCTAACTCTCGTGAGAGCAAAGGCAGTTGATCATTGTTCAAAATGCTTAGAAGGTTTCAAGCCACCAGTCGGAGTGCTTTTTGAAGATTAAACCTGCAAATGGTTCTATATGTTCATGCATTTGCTTCACAACACAAGTCAAAAACGGAATAAAGGCTATGGGGTTCCCCCCTCCCCCAATCATCCAGCTGCTGGTTTCCAATAGGCTTTACTCAGCATCATCATAAATGATGCCAGCATTACAGGACCCCCTAAGCTCCGTCAGGCTGGCACCTAAGGAGGGACCCTCCAGCAAAATTGGGTCAGGGGTAGACAGTCCAGGCTGACCCTGAGCCCTCTTCCTCTAAGTAATTCATGTAAGATGTAACGTTTTCCAGGAGGTGGATGCAAACCCCACCCAAACCCCTCAGGTTAGGGGAGGACTAAATAATAGCCTTTGGACAGGAGTGTGGAATCCCTTTCAAGGGCTATCTAGATTCGATTAAGAATTTTCCTTTTCCTAGGTCGTCTGCCAATCAAGGCTAACGAGTTCCACCTACCCTGATAGATGGCTGTTGGATTTTGTAGCTCATCCATTCTTTGACAGGTCTTGTTTCTAGTTCTGCAGGGTGTCTATCCACCCGCCTCATTTGCCTTGGCTAGTGGGTTGCCAGATTAGTCGCCAACAAAATGACCTTGCGACAGGTAGTACTGGATTACATGTTACATGTAACAGAACAATGTGTAACCTGAAGTTTGTTGTTAACCTGTAGGTCCCATCAGGATTGCCAATGTTCATGGGTGAGACAAGGTAGAGAAGGAAAACAGTCGAAAGCAGGATAGTTGGAGAGAGGACCTAGATCAGGGCTATTCATCTGGCGACCCGTGGGCCAAATCCAGCCCTTGAGTCATGTTTGTTTGGCCCTTTGACCGACTCAGAAGAATAAAAGTAATAAACAGGCATAAAACAGATTTTTTTTTTTTTTTGGTGAATTCAGCACAAAATATAAACACAAATAATATATGAATTTCTCGTTACTGACTGTGTATAAGTGCTTAGACAGTAAAAAAAAAAAAATACAGGTAAAATAATGAACGGCACTTTTGTTAATCTGAGTTTCATAATTCGGCCCTGTTTCTAGAATAGTTGAATAGTCGTGACGTAGATGAAAGAGTATCTGAACGAGCCAGTGAGTCAGCTTGTTCGTTTCCAGTAATTGTTGTATGGTTAGGGAACCAAAGAAGCAGACTGACTTTTCTAGACAGAAAGATGGAACAGTTACTCATGAAACTGGGTGATCAGGGGGTGAGAGTGAGACGAGGTGTGTAACAAAATGAACGCTCCGAATCAAAGAAGATAACAAAAAAGGAGAAAGAGAATATAGGATGAGACTTCAAGTGAAGAGAATAAGGTTTTGCGGTGATGATACCTGCAATGGAAGAAAGTGCTTTGGAAGGAGTCAGAGAACACAACAGATATATGACACCACGGCAAAACTGAGAGCCGTCAGTAAAGTGTCAGAAGAGTGAAAATACATGCTTAAAAGACAAGGGATCGATGAGTATCTCAGAGGACAAGAAACTTAGAACAAGCGAGGAAAGACAGACAGAGTACAGGAGAAGGCAGACGCCAAAGCAGGAAGGTAATTGGACAAAGGGTAAGAATAAGAGGAAAGGTAAAACCTATAGACTGAAAAGAGTGGGGATCTATGGGGCTTGTATGTGTGCTGTACGAGAGTTGGGTGCGTGACCAGCAGCTTGGAGTGGCCTGCGCTCTAAGGAATAGTGAGCCAGGCCTCGGGTTTGGGGCAAGCAGAAATGGGTAACCCATACTCCCTGTAAGGATAACGCTTATTAAACTCAATATGGGCCTCCACACTTTTTATTATGCCTTGTACAGGATCCAAAGAGGAACAAAAGAAAGAAATGGAGGTTTGAGCGAAAAGAGCATCGGAGTAGGCTGGGATGGTGGAGTAACTTATTTGTAGGAAACTGATGGAGATTTGTATTGTACCTAACGGTGAAAGAGCAACAATGATAAGGGGTGGGGGTGCTTGACTGTATGTAAAGTGGGATTTGACCGAAAAGCATCAATACCTAACTGAAGACAAATATGTTGAATGGACTCAAGTTTTGAAAGCCTACGTGAGGAGGCAGATGAATGCTCTTGGCATCTGTAATAGAGTTGATAAAGAATAAAGACAAACTGAAGACGAAGAAGTGTGGCCTGATCAGCAGTGAATAAATGGCGAAACAGCATTTACAACAAGCAAAGACGCTGAAGAGTACAAAATTATAAGAATGAAACCTGAGCATTCCAATTAACTAGGGGTCAGTGATAAAGCGAAGACAAGTAGTACAGGAGTGGTAGAGAAGAGGGGTGTTATAATGGTAAAGGGAAGGTTTAGATATGGTTCGTGAATAGGTCAGCGTCACTGCATAGGACGTAGAATAACGAAGACCATGAGTAGTGGGCACGCTGAGGCAGCAACAGTGGCAAAATCGTGGACTGAAGATGATTAAGGTCTGACTTTCCAACATAAATGTAAAATCGTCAACATACTGTACATAGGCCGAAACTAAGAAGAAGTAGGCAGATGATGATATCATAAATAGTGTAAAGGACTCAGCCCTTGGTAACCCCTTTATGATAGGGAAATGCACAAGAAAATTGGACTTCTAGGGGAAAGTACAAAGTTCAAAGGGAAGGATCATTATAAAAAGAAAGTCTATGTTCCCTTGAAGACCAAGGGAACAATGACATTAAAAGAACATGATATGTGTGAGCAGTACTGTAGGCATTTTCTAAGTAAAAAAAGAAAGCAGTGACTGACTGGCGATGAAAAAGCAGAACGGATATAATATTCTAGCTGAAAAGAAGAGGATCTAAAGCATTGTATGGCTGATGATGCCTAAAATTTTAGTGAGGGGGAAGGAAGACGACTGGATTCAAGGTGGCACATCAGTTGATTATTTTTAATCCCCTCAGGAAGATCACATAAACAACTAGTCAGGGCCATGGGACTGTAATTCTGAGGAAAGTGACCAGCTTTAGTAAGTTTGAGAAATGCAAGGACGATCGCTACATGGCAATTGGGAGAAAGGAAACCCTCTGTCCGTTTGTGACAAATGTTTTTCCATGTGGCACGATTTACATAGAGGGAACTTGTAAATGCAAAAGTATACCAAGGAACACGTTTGGCGGTGGATGGTTGAGTACCATGGGGTATGGCAGCGAGGGCAGCACCTAAAACTGGAATGTGGAAGTTGGACAATATATCATGTGGAAAGGAAATAGAGGAAGGAAGAGGGTGTACATTAAAGAAGAAAACAAATCCCAGTCAGCAACGTGGATCTGCTAACAGGGTGGAGGAGAAATGGGACAGAAAGAGGTAAGAGTGAGCTTGAAAGGGAAGTGATCACTGTAACATTGTGTTTCAACACAAGCCAAAGGAAAATCAGAGAAATCCAAGGTGAACAAAGAGGCAGATCTAAGCAAGAGAGGAATTGAGTTCGGGGGTTGAGGTGAGTAGTTGTGCCAGTGTTTAAGATGAAGATCTCTTGATAAGAAAGAGACCGTTTTCATAAGCCTGCCCTAGTGCTTAGCGCTGAGTCATCTCACAGGAATACTGAAAATTTAAGTCACCAAGAAGAAGAATTAGAGGGGAAAGGGAATGAGGGAGGGTGAAGTTTGGAAAGTCAAAATGTTCAGGAGAGAAGTGGAGTTAGCTAACAGTGATTAAACCTTTCGCGCACGGGTAAGTTAATAAATTTTCTGGGAAATGACGGGCCGGCTTTTCTCCCCTGCTCCCCGCCCACCAAGCGCTTCAAAAATGTGTATTCTCGGCTTATTTTCACCATACAAACTTATTTATTTTGCCACAAAACCCACATATTCCTATTCGTCGATGTTTGTTCTACACGATAAGCAAAACACACACACACACACACACACACACACACACAAACACTATAAGTACGTTAAGGCCGTGTGAATAAATATTCAGGAGCATATATCTCACTTCACAACATCATAAGTTGAATATTTATTAATCGATCTCTACATCTTTTACCATCACTGGAAAGAGAATTTTATTAGCTTTCGAATGCCGGAGGTCCCAGTTTGATATGAGGTATGGTGTTCGAGTAATAAGCGAGGAAGTAAAACCCATTTCCGACAGACAACAGATTTTTTAATTCGAGGAGCTCTAGCAAAAAACTTTTCTGGCCACTGTTATGTTTTTATTTTATCATCCTATGCAGAATTTCATTGGGTTTCATTTGAGCCTGCAACGGTGATATAGGCCTCATAGTTTTCGAGAAAAATGCAAAAAACTACAGTGTACCCAAGCCATGTCATGACTGGAGGGTGATTTCCTGCATATCACGCGGTTGCCTTGTAAGATAGCACCTTCCATATCCTACGTGTAGTGCAAGCAGATTAGGTTAAGATTTAGTATAAGTGAAATATAAGTATTATATGAGTGTAGTTTGGTGATTAATAACAATTTAGTGTAAGTGTAAATAATTGTAATTTAGTATGAGTGTAATATAAGTTTAGTATAAATGTGATGTTTGTATTGTAGAGTTAAGGTAGGAGGTAAACATCTATGTATTATGCAATTCGCGTTAAGTATAGCATCAGCCGGTTGCACCCCCTCCTCCTTCCCCCCTCCATGAGACACGCTGGTAACAAAGATTTGGCGAACATTTAAATTAGCCGAGACTTCATAGTCTTCCAACTGAGTAACTCAGGGATCCTTCAGCCCTAATCCATTTCAATGATAAAGCATTAACTGATGAGTATCAGAAAGGGAGAAGCGATCCACCATACCCTATGAGATGTTAACCTTGAATTTCTGACTGCTGCATACATACCCAAGCCGCATTAACCGACATAAATAACGTTCGGACCTCATAACGAAAACTTAGCATTAAGTGATGAGATCATTATCAATAGTTCTCAAATTTTAACCATCGCTGTACAATGTTTGTGAAATACTATAAACTCAAACGGGTCAATTACAGAGAAAACAACTCGTGACATGGTTGCTAGGGAATAACTGAGTAATCGGGGAGTTGACACCCTCAGATGTAATTGGACTAGTCCCCCCAGCCTGTATAAGACAGAGCACGCATCGTGCATGTGATTCTGTGACCATCTCTCGTCTCATTCACAGGTCATTGCTCAAGTCCTTATACACCCCCCCCCCTGCCATTTATTTCCACATTAAGTTTGTTATTTACATTGATCATTCCCTTCCTATTGAGAGATGTGGAGAATAGAATGAGTAACAGTTGTAATCGTTAGCATAATTCTTGGTCTGTGATTCCGTGACCATCTCTCGTCTCATTCGCAGGCCACAGCACCAACCAAAATCATAGTCTTGCCAGCAACGTCGTCATACTTACACTAATTTACACTTCTCCCCCCCCACTCTCTGTTTGGGCCAATTTTAGATTTAGTTTGGGATGTGACTGGACAAAACATCGATTTTCTTTCCTTATTTCATTGAAGTATCTGAGTGTGATTGTTTGTTAATACAGGGCTGATTAGTTTCATTACTCAGAGGTGGGAAAAAGTGATCAGAGCAATTTGTTATATTTTTTTTTTCTCTTCTTAGATTCGGGAGTTTATAAACACTATGCCTGTTGTAATTTTTGAGTCTTCTTGTCATCTGGACTGGGTAATTTATAGACATGTCTCATTTTTAGTAAGATAGTGGTGATTCACAGTGCTAAGCATCGACCCTCCCTGAGTCCACCAGTGACCAAGGAGAACGGCACCCGATGATAATAATTAGATCATCCAAGTAGTCCATTGTGAGAAGAGTCAGTAATCAGTTTGTGAAACAGAATTTATTAACATTAGAGGAATCATTAAAGGAAATGTAACATCATAGCTCGGGTTTTCCAACTACCTTCTCTCATCAGCATGGAGTTGGTGGCCCGTAAGGAGTACTAGGGAGTAAATGGGCCCGTAAAACCGAACCAAACTCAAATTCATGCTACCCTTTTTAAGTGGGAATTCGAGTCTAACTTTTTTTTGGACACGTCTCAACTAACTAGTTTGGACCTATCAGAGAATAGGGAAATAAATCACTCCATTTAGGCTTGGATTTCACACTCAAAGTTAAGCTCATTACCCCTAGTGGCAGCCACCTTGGTAACTAAAGAAAAAGGTATATCAAGGTCAGTACAGTGATGACCAAATTGCCACCACTACATATGCCTGTTCACTTACATTACAAACAGAACCTGCAATGATTACCACTCTACCTAGGGCAAAAAGATTGTAATAAACATATACTGAAATACATGGGGGCTGGCATCTGAGAAATAAATTCAGAGCAGAATAATTACTCACCTCAAGTGCATGATACGATGACAGGAGTCAGTGCAGGCGAACTTTTACCCACCTCTCCCCTCCCTTAGCAGGTCAAAAGCCAATAGAGATAAGTCATTGTCTTGGAAACACAGTCTTTGTACAAAACTCACTTACAAAACATAATCTACTTTACACACTACCACTATCTTACACTTCTATATCTTACTTAGTAACACTACACCAGCACGGGCGGTGGCGGGGGGTGGTGAAGTCGCCCGTGAAGTGGTAGGAAATGGTGAGGTGGCGCAAGAGGTGGTGTGGTGTGGTGAGGAGGAGCGTGTGGTGGCAGGATGTGGTGGTGAAGTGGTGCAGGGTGAGTGCACGTGCATTCCAGCCTTCCCTTCCTCCCCTTCCTTTCCCTCAGTGAAAAGCTGCTTTCCCACTGTCTGTCTCCTTTCGGTGGTGGTGGAGCTGTACAGCGAGGTGGTGGTGACATCTCCTCACTCTCCGAGGAGATGTCACTGTTGTCCTCCTCGGTAGTAGGAGAGTGATACCATTCATACCACTCTCGTCACTACTCCCCACCATACTCTCCACCTTCAGGTCAGACCCAATTCGGTCCTCAAAGCTCTCCCCCGCACGGGGAAACAGCTCCGACCTGATCTCGGGGCTGATGAGCGGCCTACAGGGCCGGAGAGGGCAGCGCTGGGTGGGGGTCGGGGCAGGGAAAGAGGCAGAACTCGGACGTCCACTCATCACGGAAGTGTGCTGTATACTGACGTGTAGGGTGTATGGGAGTGTAGGGTAGGTCAGTCTCAAGATGTTCAGAATGTTCGTTCACTTCCCAAAAATTTTTGCAGTTTTTCATAGGCTGCGCTCAGACGATGCCTGTGGCCATTTATCAGCTAAACGTTGTTCGACGCCGGTGGCCACGGAGGGGTTGATGTTAAAGACAGTATAGATTGCATATGGGAAATGGGAAGAAAGAGGCAACAGTAAAGGAAAAGGACCATGCAGAATTAACCGAGGCAGCAATGAGGGCCCAAGAAGAGGGAAGAAAGAAGACTCGCGTAGAGACGCTAATGCGGTGTCCACCCAGCAACCAAACCTCCTCAGTCTGCCGTGGAGCCTGCCAAGGTACCCTGCTAGAGCTCCTCCAGATGTCAAGTCCTAGTTGACGTCTCCTAAGCTCCCACACGACAATGAGAAAGAAAATGGAAGGGTCATGCATAGGAAAATGCTTATGCAACTTCCTTGTATTATATTTCTTGAATAATAGTATTCTAGTCTTGTCTTTGAATGAATGCGAAGCGCCATGCCAAGTTTCAATATTTATCATCCTTCACAGTCAGTAATTAATGGTAATATAGAAAGAGAAGCAAAGTGGTAGATCACACTCAATCAAAAAAAATATTATACACATTTACTTGGCTTCAATAATAAATTGCATTATAAATGTAAAGCTTCGTTTATTCTTTCCCTTAACAATGCAGGCGTCAAACACTCAGTATTCTGTGATTGTATCTGCAGTGTGTATAAGTAAGCATTACCTATTTTTAAATATATTATTGTTATATTAATTCATTGTTAAAATCAAAGGTAGTTAACCGCCAAGAAGCTTTTTGGTTTCAAAATGAAGGTGCAGAAATATTTAGGGCTTTAAAACAGCAGCAATAAAAGGTAGTTGTTGTAAGACCATCCCTTCATTCTGATGACCATGATGACAATTCATTCCAAAGGAATTTCAGGCTTGCCACACTCTCCTGTTACCATAAGGATATGAAAGGTATCACAGCCAATCACTGAATAAGCTGCTATGAGCTCCTTCATTCACTTTCAGCATAAAATGCCAAAAAGGTAAAAGGAAATTGAGGACACTCTATACTGAACAAAAAAAAAAGGTTGCGGTTAATTTATGAAGAAGCTGTCATCCCAACGTCCAAAACAAATTATGAAAATGAAGAGGGAAAAGAGATTTTTCTAAGTATTCTTGTGTTGTGACATACGTATAATTTGCAATAATATTGTGTATACAAAATTACATTTCAGCGAGAAAATCTTTAAATCTAATCATATTGCAGCTATATATATATATATATATATATATATATATATATATATATATATATATATATATATATCTGTCTGCCAAGCTTTCTTTCTAACTGCCTGTCTGTCTATCTAAATATCTAGATATAGATATCTAAATATCCATAAGCGAGATTGTCATAGAATAATAATTGCAGTTTTAAGGAGATTAGAATTAGGTTTCTAGTTCATATCTATCAGGCGTTTCACATAAATTAGATGTTGAGAAGACATACCACAGCTAGTACTGTACATACCTATTATATACATACAGTCTTAACTCACTGCATATATATATAAACATTACCCTTTATAAGGTAGTGTTTTTCAACATCGAGATGATGAGAGTAACTTTGTATCTGACATAAATAGGCATGCTTTGTTTAGAAGATCATAAGTCAGAGTAGAAGCAAGATAAAAAAAAAAAATGCGTTTATGAGTAAACAGCTGCTTCAAGAACACATTACTCAAGACTTAAAGCTACTATTCTTAGGTCTCCTTCCTGTTGCATGCCACACCTTTAAAAAATCCCAGCACTTCAAATTTGTTGTAAACTAAACACAAGGTACTAAGGAATAAGACTAGTATTTAACAACAAATTGCACTAGTGTTCATAATGAAGCATCTTAAAGGGCGTAGCTAGTATTAATTAAATATGGTCGCTCATAGGTGGCCAAGGCTAACTATGGGGTGGACAGAGCAGAACTATTCAGGCAGTATCAAAGGTATTCTCCCAGAAATCTGGGGTGACCACTGTGGTGGCCAAGTATTCTTAGGAGCTCTGGTCATGCCACTAAGTACCTGAAACTTGAACAAGGAATTCATTCACAAAAAAGAAAGAAAAAGAAAATAACTCTATTGCGATAGTTGCTTTTCCATTTATTTAACAGGTCCAGTTATTTTATACACTGTTATTTTATACACTGTATCTTGAGATTATACACTGTATCTTGAGAAAAACATCGGATATTTAAGGGACGTCTAGACAACATTGTTCTTTCAACAGCGGCGGAGCTATACCTAACAAAATGTAGTACAGTCATATGAAGACGTAACACAGTCTTTAACGGACTACTAAAAATCCTCATTACTCATTTTTACTGTAGATAGTACGTTGCTTATCTTATGTTTTGTTTGGGTGGGTGGCATTATACTCAATCTTATACTCGTATTGTCGAATGTACAACCGTGTAACATTAAGCAAACGATGGCTGAAACACTTTTAAACATTGCACGAAAACTTATAAAATTATGGAAATCACATGTTTATTACATTACCATTTCTACTGTAGCTGGTTGGATATGTGCTGATGCATCAGTGGAGACTTCCAGCAGTATAAATCGCTTGTATACTTCATGGTTTAGGTTGCGTGTAGATGAAGGTCCTTCACGTGTTGAGGCTTTAATACACAGTTAGACTCGTGGGTGTTGTGAGACTGAAAGCCAGTTTTATATTCCCCTCATGGAACATGGCTGGAAAAGCTTGACTAGGGTAGGGACTGAGAGCCTTTTCCAACCATACCATGACTGATCTAGCGGTAAATATAGAAGCTGGATTTATACTGGAGACTTCATGAGGTATGAAATGTCTGTCACACTCCCGGTCAAAGTTTGGGCATAAAGATGCCAGATGCTACTGATATGCTGCTGCTCCGGGCAACAGTTGAAGAAATTTTACAGTTGTTGTAGGAATTGGAAGCCGATGATGTACTACCGTCCTAGGACGCATTTGAAGAAATCCATATGGGCCAGGTTTCATCCAGTCTGCCAAAAACAGAACCAGTAGTAAAATTACAAATGGAAAGGCTCGATCAAACTGGAAGCTGGATCAAAAGTGGAGATTTCGTGAACTATAAAACGCCTGTGCAGCTCTTAGTTTATAATGGGGCTGAACGACACTAAAAGCCGACGATTTGCTCCTATTCCAGGCCACGACTGCAGAGGCTCGACGACTGTAGTAAGGACACAGGGCCATTGTTCCTTCCCTCTGCCAGCGCCGGATCCAGCGGTAGACGGTTGAGAGGCTGGCACCTGTCTCAAGGACAATCTCCATCGCTGACTGACCTTCCAGCCAGAGCCAGATGATCAACTTGCCATTCACCGTCACTGTTTTCGCCCTGATCGCTCGTCTTTCCATTTCCTCTCTATCTGTGTTAATCAAGATGTACAGTTGTTGATGTGGCGAAGGTAATCATTATAGTGGAAAGGTTGTGCCAACTGTAGTACCAGCTGTTGTTACAATCAGCTCATTTAATACAATGACGACTCCTTTTATGTTCTTGGTTCATCTCCAAGTCATTTCAGTGAGCGTCAGACAAAGTCATAATTTAGGATATGGTAATAATTTATTACATTCGGTGAGGGATTAAACTATGTCTCCTACTACTAGTGACATTTTTTTTTTTTTTTTATATAATATAGGATTTAGCAACAAGAAATTATTAAAGAGCTGCAAGGGGAATGTTTTTGTGTCGGCTTCAAGAGAGATATGCAGATGAAGAAGTAGGGTGTTAGAATGTGATTTTCCAACTTTTCATCACCGAATCCTACAGTGCTCTACAAGGAGTATATGGGTCCATGAGGTAGGCTACTCAGTCTAGACATTGTATCGCTTCAGTCCGAGATTGCATTTTCTAGTTTTTCCATGCTAACGTCAAGCAGTTTTTACCCTCCACCTGACAAAGTCAGAGGAGGGTGTTGCTATACCTGGGATCAACAGGTGTCCATCCATAGAGTTGGGAGGCAGGCTGACTGGCCGGGTGTAGAGATTTTGTTTCTGAGCCAGAACTCAGAAAGTATTCACTATACAGTCATGAAATTTCAAATAGTTATGTGTCTTCTAGTTAACTGGTGCATTTTGATAGGTAGAATGCTGTGTTCTAAGTATTTCTTTTTTAAATAATGAAAAAAAAAAATCGTTTCCAGGCCAGAACTCAGAAACTAATACAGGCACAGCCTTCAAACTCTCCAGGAATGTGTGTTCGTGTTAATATGCTTCCTGGTGCCTTTCGGTAGTCAGAATGCCAAGGGATTATGAAATTGAAAAAATACAAAATACTGATTATTTTAATATATTCCCTACTAAAAATCTGCAACTATTACACCTACGAGGCAGAAATGGTACATGATAAATGATTATATGAATATCTAATTATGTATGAACTTTCATGACTGTACCTATTATGTAATTATAAGAAAATGGCTGCCAATATGAAAGAGCATGAATTATAATTTCATCAAATCTGCCCATAACCATTATTACCATGGATAAACTACTGATATTTTTAAGTTTTAATATTTCTGTGTTACACAGAGGGGGAGGTGTTAGGGCCGTTATGCTCTTGGTTTTGTGTGCAGGGAGGTGGGGGGGTATGTGCTTGGTCAGATGGAGCGTTGCAACAGCGTAGCATTGCCACGCTTTTCAATTTAGAAAAAGATCCTGGTTCTCAAGGGGTTGAGAAGGCTATATCTGACTCATCCAGTTAGAAAAGCCTCTCCAGAGCTGAATAAAATCGCCAGGATGGGAAGAGTGTAATGAAGGAGATTTCCGTGGCCTGAATGGATTATGGTGAGTTACAAGTCATTCGCTCTTTCCCCTGCTACTCTTCTGACTTCCTGTGTCACCCTCTTGATGAATTTCTATTGCCTCAGTTAACTACTATATAAGAACAATATTACATTACAGCATAATGATAACAGCACTGTTTCATTTCGGGTTCAGTGACACATTTAAATTTGAAATACTGTACTAAAAGAGTAATATTGTTTCGCTAGTGTTAAATGTATCTTCGTAATAGTGAGCTTTTACAATTTTCTTTGAGAGGGGATTGCAAAAGATAGTTTGTGTATGTTATTACAGTTTCATCTAACCTCTCACACACGAAACGTTTCAGTGAGTTTTCCGGCGCACGATTTTTTTCTGCGAAGCCGCAAGGCCCGGCCGCACACGCACGGCAAATAACACGTATTCTCTCCTTATTTTCGCCACCCAAACATCAATATACTGCCATGAAACCTATGTCATCTTATTCGTCGATGTTTGTTCTAGCTGATAAGCACCACACACACACACACACAAAAAAAACGAATAAAACAACATTAGGCGGCCGCGAATAAAATTTCGCTACGTCATGTTCACTTCTCAACATCACCATTCGAACGTTTTCCATCATATAGGAAAATGTTATTAGAAGTTTTGATAGAGAATTTCATCAGCTTTCTACAGAGACAAATCCGGTGTTGATACGATTTGTGGTTTTCGAGAAAATAGCCAAAAACTGAAAGCCATTTTTGAAAAAAAATCAAGGAGCTCTAAAACTGAAATTTTCTTTCACAGGTTATGTTTTTATTGCATAATATTATGCAGAATTTCACCAGCTTTCTAATGACCTAAAACTGGTTTCGATACGCCTCAAAGTTCTCGAGTAAATCGCCAAAAACGACTGGGAACTCACGTCCGTTCGTCACTTTCGTGATGTGCGCAGCGCATACGCAATATTCCCGCCTACGTAATAACGAATTCTTATCATAGATATTACATTGTTATGTCGTGTACATACGTAGAATTTACTGCTCTTTATCATGGTTTTTATAGGAAATCGATACGTCCACTAGTTTTCGAGCAATTGGCTGACAAATTGAGATTACTCCTCTGAGCGCTTTCGACTTTATCAAAACAATCTGTTCCCTCAACTTTTCCAACAGAAAATGCTCCCAGAGGCTTATATTCTGCAAATAAACATACGTAGAATTTACTGCTCTTTATCATGGTTCTTACGGGAAATCGATACGTCCAATAGTTTTGGAGTAATTGGACGACAAACGTAGAATACTCTTCCTCACCCACACGCGAGATAAAAAATATTCTTTCTCTGCCTCACCCACGGTTACATATTTTCGCTCGTTACGTTTTATTATTTTCTTTTTTTTTACTCAAAGTATACTCGTAAAATATCATAAGGTTTTTGATAGTGCTGTCAGAAACTCGACATGACCACTAGTCTTTTTGCTAGGTTCTGTTACTGAAGCTGAACTTCCTCCCATCTGATATGTGTGTATATAAAAAACATTACTTATTTGTGTAAAAAATATTGAACTATAGAAATAGGTCAATATACAGATCAACAAAATACGGATAACTCACTTCCTCCAGAGGTGTTGAGATCCTGGCAGTAGCTTAAAGATGAGGAGTTATGTAGTGTGTGAGCGTGTGTGTGTGTGTGTGGGTGAGATGTGTGTGTATGGGTGAGTGTGTGTGTGTGTGTGTGTGTGTGTGTGTGTGTGTGTGTGTGTGTGTGTGTGTGTGTGTGTGTGTGGCGTATTTTCTTCTCTCCTTGCGATACATTTGCCTAAAACAAATGCAATGCACACAATAGATTTCTCCACGAACATTCGCTGCACGACATACGTATGTATATGTGGCTGTGGCATATTTCTTGTCTCTGACACTTGCACTTTGTTTTAGCTATGTCAGTCAATGCATGAAATGTTTCTCTGTGAACACTCACTGCGACTCTATTGTATTGGCACACACCACACTCCTTCACGAACACCCACAGCATGTTTGACGTATATTTCACACAATTCCATACGCATTTTCACTATCAGAATCACAATAATTCCATCCCTAAACACCTCTAATTCTTCTTTCCCGACTATAAAAACTATACGTGATGTCTGCCCCATTCCACACTATGGTTCCATAATTTCACCAAACCAGCCACAATATCTTTCACACAAAATACAGTTTAGGCATTGGCTTCATTATATACGTATTTGTAATCACGCCATAGGGCCTTGGGGAGGGCGAGAGGCGAAACCCCGCAACAGTGAACACGCATATTGGCTCTAAGTCTAACGCTTGATAATGGACACAATTCCTTTTCATGACATATATCTGTTCCATCGACAATATCACATTCAAATATGCTCACAAATATTGCATTATCACACTGAGTCCATTGGGGCTTCGGCTCGGGCAGGAAGGGGAGAATTAGTAGGAGTTTAAAGGGACAGTACACCCGACGTAACCTCACCGCCTGGATGCTTGGAAGAGACTGAAGTTTATCGTTAATGTGCTGGGCCCCATGAGGCAGCTCAGTGTTGCCAATGCCTTACCATTGGAAAGCGCTGTACTCGCTACAATGCATCAAAATTTGATGCGATTTCGCCAGAAACTTAATTTTTTTTTTTTTTTTTTTTTTGTGCTTAGGAACGCGATTCGAGTGACTGATCATCTTTAAAACAATCCACATGGAATGTGAATCGCGTGACTGACACTGAGAGGGTAAATTTAGTGGCTAACTTTGTGAATTTTGAACCTTCTCCTGAGAGAGAGAGAGAGAGAAACTGCAGTGTCATAGTACACATACAGTGCTTCTTGACTGTGTGAGAATAAGCAACCTTCTCTCTTCGAATACGGTGAATCACGAAACCCTGCCGCGATAATGATTTCACAAACATATGAAATACTCTTTGACATGGACAATAATCTCTCATTCATAAACGCATCCTTCAAAATATGTGTTTTCATTCCTAGAAAAATAAAACACCTGTGAAAGCAGAACGAAGTAAATAATTTTAAAAGTTTGAACCATACGAGAATATGGATGAAGTATTCACACACTCATTCAGTCATGCTGAAGATCCTGCCAAAATTCTTGTTTTATTTAAGTTTTAATTTACTCTGTGTTGTTAATGAGTACAAGGTGGGATCTGTAATATTACCACTGTATAGGTAAGCTGCAGACTTACCTAAGGTGTCGATAGAACACAAAATCATTACAAGGAAATAAGAGAGCGGCATCATGGCAACCCTCCCAGTCAAGCAGGCAGCCAAGGCCTAGAAGCTTTGTATGGCACATGGCTGGATTTTTTTTTTTAATGCGAGGAAGAACGAACCAAAGGCCAGGAGCCTGCAATAACAGTTCCCTCCAAGAGAGAAACAAAATACAAGAGAGAGCCAAATTCAAGATCCGATCATTTCGAGATGCCTGGACACACTGTGTTTGAAAGACTGGAGATCATAGGCAACAAGAAATACAGAGAGAGGGAGACACTTCCAGAGTTGACCTGTTGCATAAATGAAGGACTGGGAGTAACGGTTAACTCTTACATTAGAGAGTTGGACAGAAAAGGGATGACAGTTTGCTGCTAGACGGAGGAGCAGTGACCATTAAAGTAGTGATAGAAAAGAGATAAAGATGCAACAGTGCGGCGAAGAGACAGAGGTTGAAGGGAGTCAGTAAGAGGAGGAGAGTTAATGAGATGAAAAGCCTTTGACTCCACCCTATTAACCCTTTAACCTCAGGTATTGTTTTGGTCTGACTGTCCTCTCCCGCTGGGGTTTCAGCCAAATGTAAACAAACCTTTAAACCTTAATAACTCTGCACAGAATAAAGCTAGAGAAAAAAAATAAGGTACCATTAGAAAGTACTAACCTTCAGATTTCCATTGATGTAGGTTTCATGACTTTGTTGACTTTTACAGGACGGGGAGAGCCGTTAGAAGTGAGGGGTGTGAAATAACTATTTTACGCCCAACACACCAGTACCAAATGCCAACCACTCTCTCATAATAGTAATATAAACAAATATGAACACTGTACATACGATAAACACCCACTCTGTGTTCACTGAGGTAGGTAAAAGGCACTTCCCTGCGGCTGCGCCAGCTCTTCACTGCGGCTGCGCCTCACTTCACTGCGGCGGCACCCGCTCACTGACGTTTCATGCGATCTTTTCATTCTTTCTAACTTCTAATATTATTTTACATATAATCTGGACAATATACATTATATTTACACTGCACTTATTACTATATTGCATCACTGGCGCATCACAGAATTACACAAGTGCTGCAGAATTACACAAGTGCCGCAGATTCTCTTATTACAATATCACTTATTATACTGGCCAATATTTAAATTTTTTTCTAGGCAAAATATCCCTTATTACTACAATATCCATTATACAATTATTGGCAAAGCACGTCACTGTCGCATCACTATATATCACTGTCACTTTCAGTATTTACTCAGAGAGTGGTACTCGGCAAAGCACGGAGTTACACATAGAGCGACTTGGCATTCCAGGCACTGGTGTGTGCTCATTTTTCTCATCCTAGGCCTCCGTGTGGTGTTAGAACATACTCTGCAGCGGCCCTGTGACAACCTGCCGCCTGCTGTAAGAGGCAATTTCACAAGCTGGTGCCGGCTCATGTAATTGCGGCACTCAAGACGGTCAGGTTGTGTGTCAGAGTGTCGCCTCGGGATCAATGCCGTCACCTGACCAAATCGTGCAAGTAGCTGCTGCACGACAGTCTTGGAAAACTGTCTCAGTGATGGTTGCCTTATGCCCCCGACTTGTGTCTTGTAGAGAATGAAGGCGTTGAGCATGCACATATCGAGCATGTGCAGGCAAACCTTCCTGTACCATCGGGTGTTTCTCCTGAGACAGTCGATTTCGCCAATCATCATATCAGACTTATCAACAAGTCTCATATTGACATTGTAATCAATGACGGCATCAGGCTTCATGATTGGCTCTCCCGTCCTGTAGCTGACCTTCTCAGTTCTCTGCAATTCCCCCTTGTGGATGGTGCTGATCATATTCACGACCTTCTTGTCATGCCACCTGATCGCAAGAAGCTTGTTTGACTTCTTCAGGTGAACATCTCCCCTGGATGATGATGATGCTTCGGGGAAACTTGGCCACTCTTTCCTATAGCTCCGTACAGTGCCAACAGTGCCAATGCCGTGTTCAGCCAGGTATTTGGAGAGTTTTGGTGCTGTGTAGTAATTGTCTGTGTACAGCACATGATTACCACCAAAATACCTCCCCATCAGCACTTTTACAACGGAGCCAGAGAAGCCAAGGGGGTCTTTCCTGTTCACATCCATTGTGCTAGCAGAGTAGATGACAAAATCCAGGATATACCCCATCTCACAGTCACACAGCACAAAGAACTTTATCCCAAAGCGGTGGCGTTTGCTGGGGATGTACTGCATGAATTTGAGACGTCCTCTGAACAATACCAGGGATTCGTCTATGACGACTTTCTGCATAGGCCGGAAAAATCGCATAAATCGATCCCTAATCCTGTTGAGAAAAACCCTCACTTTCCACAAAGGGTCAGTTTGGGACGGGTTTGCATTGTCAGCGAAGTGCAGGTATCCAAGCAGCTGTCGGAACCGATCCCGTGACATATACTTCCCGAATATTGGGAGAGTAGTAATGTCATCCACGAGCCAGTACTCCTCCAACTCATGTCTCTTTATATGGGGCATAAGAAACATTAGGGCAAAAAAAACATACAGCTCTCTGATTCCGACAGGCAACCACGACACTTGCTTTGGTGAGCCAATAGGTCCCAGCCCTTCTGCTGCACACTGAGGTGCATACCTATTGGTCTCATCGCTGACATGCTGCACGATTTCATCATCCATGAAGGCCAGGAAGTAGTCAACAAAGTCATCTCCTGCTTTGCATGGGAAGGCAGGCTGTATTCCAGCATTTGTCATATCAAACGGTGGATTGTGTGGCTGAAAATCTGCACCATCAGACCAAACAAATGCATCCACTTGCCCTGTGCGTGGTTCAGTGGCAGGGGCAGGTTGCATTGCACTCGTTTCCCCATGAGAAGGAGCTGAGGTGGAGGCAATGGGTGAGGCAATGGGTGAGGCAGGAAGTGAGGCAGGAGGCGAGCGGAAGGGGGGTGAGGCAGGAGGCAACGGGGAGGGGGGTGAGTGCGGGGGCGGTGAGTGGGGGGGGGTGGCGAGGGTGAGGGAGCTGAGCGGGGGGCAGGCGGGGGGGTTTCTGACCTGGTGCGTGGTGAAACTTGACCCTTTCTACCCCGCTTATCTCCTCACTTATCGCTCAGCTTTGCCCTCCAACTGCCACGCATCCCCTTTGTTCTAGGCCTGCCTGCACGGCCTGCACGGCCTGCCTTCCCTCGCTTTGCAGGCTTTGGTAATTCGTACTCCTCAGATGATGTAGACTGAGGAGAGGGCACGGCAGATGATGATGATGATGTGAGGGCAATAGGGCTAGGGGAATGGGAAATTGATGGGAAATGCTTACTAGGGCCTGGTGTGGGAGACGTGAGCCTGCGCTTCACTCCCTTCCCACGTGCAATACCAGATTTGCCCATAGGAGCCTTTCCTTTCCCAGAGTAAGTTGGGGGTGGTGGGGGGGAAACAACACGATCACTTTCATCACTGTCACTATCAATGGAAAATGGTTCACCACCAATCACTGCCAAATCATCACTGCTTGCTGTGAGTGTGTCACTTTCACTGCCACAATCAAGAGTAGTACTTACAGTTTTGTCCAGCTCATTTCTAATTTCAGGAGTGCTCAACCCCTTCTGCCTCGCCGTCGGCAGTTCCTTTACCGGTGAGGTAGAGGGAACACTAGCACTAATCATTGTAGAGGAGGAAGCAAGCGACGATGAGTCGGGACGGAGCGCCATTATCACGCACAGAGCTGGACAGATACTGACTGATGCGGGTCAGGGCAGGGGTGGGGGGGGGCCCCTCGGGGTTGGAGGAGGGAGGTGTGGGAAGGCTGGCGTGAAAGAACTCGACAGCTACTCTTGCGTGAGACACTTTGCGCGCCGGGAAAACGCGCGGTGTTCAAAATATTCACGATCATTCCAGAATGGCACCCACGGGTTGGTCCAGTTTTGTCAATGTCATTCTGGAATGACACCCGCAGTTAAAGGGTTAAGAAGAGCTGTATGTGGGAAGCCTCCTCACACATGGGAGTTGTACTCCACACAGGGGCGAATAAAACCCCTGTAGAGTCAACAATTGTGCTGGGGTAAAGAAAGAATGGAGTCGGCTTAGCACACCTAATCTCTTGGAAGCAGATTTTACAAAAGATGTAATATGATCTTTCCAAGATAAGTCCTGAGTAAATGAAACCCCAAGCATGTTCAAGGATGATGCAGGATTAAGCTGAATATTATTTAACATTAGTGGGTATACCTGTGGAAGATTTCGTTGGGTTGATAGTTGTAAGAACTGAGTCTTTGATGCATTAAAAACAACCAGATTATTTTTACCCCAGTCAGAGATACGAGCCAAGTCAGACATTAGGTGTGCCATAACCTCATCCCTTGTTTGTTGAAGTAACTGCTGAGATGGGCGTTGCGGGAACCAAATGGAAAGGTAAAGAGTGGAGTCATCAGCGTATGAGTGGATAGGGTTAGATGTACAGCTTAGAAGGTAATTGATGAATAAAAGGAAGAGAGTTGGTGATACGACAGAGCCCTGAGGAACACCACTGGTGATAGATCTAGGAGAAGAACGATGGCCGTCTACAACAGCGGCTATAGAATGACCAGAAAGGAAGTTAGCGATGAAGACACAGATAGAAGGATAGAAACCATAAAAGGGCAGTTTGGAAATTAAAGATTTATGCCAGACTCGATTGAAAGCCTTTGAGATGTCAAATGCAATGGCAAAGCTTTCGCCAAAGTCCCGAAAGGAGGATGACCAGAAGTCTGAAAGGTAGGTGAGAAGATCGCCAGTGGAGCATCCCTGACGGAATCCATACTGACGATCAGAAAGAAGGTTGTGATAGGAAATATGCCTTTAAATTTTTCTATTGAGAATTGACTCAAAAACTTTTGAAGTATAGGACGTTAAAGCGATTGGACGATAGTTAGAGGGTTAAGAATGGTCACCCTTCTTTGGGACTGGCTGAATGAGAGCAAACTTCCAGCAAGAAGGAAAGGTACAAGTTGACAGACAAAGGTGAAAGAGTTTGCCTAGGCAGGGTGTAAGCACAGAAGCACAGTTCTTGAGAACAACAGGAGGGACTCCATCAGGCCCATATGCCTTGTTAGTATTGAGGCCAGTGATGGCAGGAAATACATCAGCTGAAGAAATTTTAATGTCAGCCATGAGGAAGTCAGAGGGGGGAAATGATGGAGGAACAGCACCGGAATCGTCTAAGGTGGAATTGGAGCTGAAAGTCTGTGTGAAGAGATCTGCTTTATCAGTAGAAGAAATAGCTACAGAACCATCAGAGTAGAAAAGAGGAGGGAAGGATGATGAAGTAAAGTTGTTAGAAAGGTTTTTGGCAAGATGCCAGAAGGAGCGGGAAGAATTCGAGTTGGAGAGTTGAGAGCATTTAGTACTGATGAAATTATTTTAAGCAGAGCGAAGAACAGACTTAGCACGATTCCGGGCAGAAACGTAAAGACGATGTGATTCAAGGGTTGGTTGGCTCTGGTACCTTTTGAAGGCCCTCTCCTTGTTGCGGACTGCATTAGAACAAGTGTGATTAAACCAAGGCTTTCTTGCATTAGACAAAGGATATGAGAGGGGAATGTATGCTTCCATGCCCGAGAGAATAACCTCCATAATGCGCAAGGCACATTCAGATGGCTTCCGGCCATGGAAGCAATGATCATTCCAGGGAAAATCAAAGAAGTACTGCCTGAGGGCCTCCCAATCTGCAGCTCCAAAGTGCTACAGATGACATTTCTTTGGAGGGTCCACAGGCCGTACCGGAGTGATAGGACAGGTTAAGGTGATAAGGGTGTGATCAGAGGAGCCCATCGGAGAGAAAAGATTAACAGTGTAAGCAGAAGGATTAGTTGTAGGGAAGAGGTCAAGTATGTTGGAGCTCTCTCCAAGGCGGTCTGGGATATGGGTAGGGTGCTGTACAAGCTGCTCTAGGTCATTAAAGATAGAAAAGATGTAGGCTTGTTCACCAGGTGAATCAGTGAAAGGAGAGGAGAGCCAAAGGTGGTGGTGAACATTGAAATCTCCTAAAATGGAGATTTCAGAGAAAGGAGAAATGGATAGAATGTGTTCCATCGTAGAAGTCGAAGAATTTTTTATAGTCCGTAGAATTAGGGGATAAATAAGCAGCACATATATATATTTAGTCAGAGAATGACAGGAAAGCCGAAGCCAGAGTGTAGAAAATTTAGAAGAATCGAGTTCAGGAACACGAGAGCATGATAAGTCATTGCGTATATATACACAACATCCACCTTTGTTTAGTTTCAATGTGTTTTAGCAAAATCTGGGTAAAAAATATTTTGCCAACCACGGAGGATCAGATGGAACAAGGGCCACCTGCTGGTACATGGGATAATACAAAACAGTGTATCATTAGGGTGTTGGAAAGTTTAATATTTTCATAATCTCTTCAGTGAGAGATCTCTACTATGATAAATACAGTCATAATTATGCCAAGAGAAAGAATACACGGCAAAAGACAACTACTGACACCTAAGTCTGTGGACACCTAATTCTGTGGAAATTAATATTGTTTGAAGGCATCCAGTTTCAGACAAATATCGAAAGACGGCCATATTCTCACTGAAGGAGCAGGTTCTTTAATACATCTTTTTTGTTTTTTGGGACTAGGCTCATCTGAAATTTATTGAAAATGTCCTGTTGCAATTTAGTGACATTTTCAGGCTGCCGTGTCTCTCTATTTAAAGTGAATATTATTCTTTCTTTTTTTTAAATGATAATACTAGAAATGTCATGACAAAGAGAAGGTTATTGTTACTATTATCTTTTCACCTTAACTTGGCCCAGATTTCAACTTATTTCACGTAGCACAACAGCACACAAAGACAGTTCTGCTGTTCTACATCCTGTCCATATCACTCCATCTTGACTATAATCAGTTTCACGGAGTCTGACGCACTGATTTTGCCAGTTGAGGACAGGTGGATTTGATAACACTGCGTGATGCTCTCATGCGCTGATTGGTCAATATCCATTGTGTTTGAACATGCTCCAAATTGACTTTGTATTCCAGCTAAGGCCCTCATTTATTTTAAGATACCGGATTATACAGGTACAAAAAATGATATATTTAATGATAAATATGTGCCTTTTAAATTACTAAAGATAAACCTGAACGAAATTAATAACAAAACTAAGTAAAGTTGCAACTGGACGCATACGAACACAGCTACTGTGGCGGGAATTCAGACGTTCATAGCAAGGTGGTCCCGAGGTCCTGTGAAGGCTCGAATGTTTTTCCCGCCACTACTACAGAGTGTCACAGTCTACAGTCGACACCATGACCTTTATTACCTCATCTACTAATATACAACTTTACCCTAGATATGCTTAGCTTAGCTGCTAATAATTATGATTTGTGTAAGCACACACACACACACACACACACACACACACACACACACACACACACACCGCTCGCTGGGGCAGTGGTAACGCTCTTGCCTAGCATCTGCTAAGACAGGGGTTCGCGCCTTGCTCGGGATGCAAAAAAGTTTCACTGACAAAGCGGGTGGTCACTGTCCTCCTTGAGCAAGAGGATGGGTGTGTGCATGTGTGAAGGTCAAGGCTTTGCCCTTAGATCGGACTATATGAGCTTTCAGCTCTCTTCCGGGAGGGTAAAATGCCGATGATCACAAAACCATCACGTGATCCTGATCGACCCGGTGAATTACACACACACACACACACACACACACACACACACACACACACACACACACACACACACACGCACACACACACACACACACACACCTCACTGGGACCAATACATGTTATTCTTTCTCTCTCTCTCTCTCTCTCTCTCTCTGTATATATATATATATGTGTGTGTGTGTGTGTGTGTGTGTGTGTGTGTGTGTGTGTGTGTGTGTGTGTGTGTGTGTGGTGAAATGCTGAAGCATGGGGGAGAGATAGTAGTAGAATGGATGTGGAAGATGTGCAGATTAGCCTGGGAGGAAGGTAGAGTCCCAGAGGATTGGAAGTCAGGTATAATTATTCCCTTGTACAATGGAAAAAGGGAAAAAGAAGTGTGCCGTAATCACAGGGGCATCTGTCTTCTTAGTGTAATAGGAAAAGTGTATGGTAGGATACTTATTGAAAGAGTTAGGGATATAACAGAGGAATTAGTTGGAGAAGAATAGGGAGGCTTTAGGAAGGGAAAAGGTTGTGTAGATGGGATATTCATTCTCAGATCTTTAGTGGAAAAGTTTCTAGAGAAGGGAAAAAAGTTGTATGCGGCCTTCATGGATTTGGAGAAAGCATATGACAGGGTGGATAGACAAGGATTGTGGAAAGTATTAAGAATATATGGAGTAGATGGGAAGTTGTTGAATGCTGCGAAAAGTATATATGATGGTGCTAAGACTGCAGTGCGTGTGGATGGTGAACTGAGTGAATTTTTCTCTTTGAAGGTTGAGTTGAAACAGGGATGTGTCATGTCTCCATGGTTGTTCAATCTGTACATGGATGGGGTAATAAAAGAGATACAAGGTAGGGCAGTGCATGCTGGAGTCGCCCAAGTGAGAGAGGGTAGTGTTTGAAAACTCCCTGTACTGTTGTTTGCAGATGATACTGTGTTGTTAAGTGAAGACGAAGGGGAGCTGCAAGGCTTGGTGAATGAGTTTGGGAGAGTGTGTAAGAAACGGAATCTAAAGGTGAATGTAGGGAGAGAGTAAAGTGATGGTCTTTGAGAGAGGTGAAGTCAGTGAATGTACAGTGAGGTTGGTTGGTGAGGAAATGGAAAATGTGAGTACGTTCAAGTACTTGGGTAGTGTGATGAGTAATGATGGAAGTTTGGAGGGTGAAGTGCTTGAAAGGGTACAACAAGGAAGAAAGTTTGCTGGTTCTTTGAAGACATTGATAAGAAACAGGGAAGTGAGCATGGAAGTGAAAAAGTTACTACATGACAGTATTGTGATACCAACTCTAACGTATGGAAGTGAAGCTTGGATGTTGTTGGAAGGACACAAGTCAAGACTGAGAGCAGTGGAAATGAGTTATTTAAGAGGAGCCTGCGGAGTCACATGGAGAGACAGGCTGACAAATGAGGATATAAAGGAGCGTTATGGTGTGGATGTAGATGTGATAGGAAGCGTTTGGAGGAACACACAGAGGTGGTTTGGCCATGTGGAGAGGATGGAGGGTGAGAGACTGACGAGGAGAGTGTATGTGAGTGAGGTGGAGGGGGGGGAGAGGGAGGGGAAGGCCGAGGATGAGATGGAGGGATGGAGTGGAGAAGTATATGAAAGAGGGGTGTGTGAGTTGGGAGCAGGGCAGTGAAATGGCGGGGAACAGGGCGATGTGGAGGAGATTTGTTTGTGGCCACCCCGTACGGGATTGAGGCGTTTGGCAATAGATAGATAGATAGATATAATGTACACTCGGAAACCATAATCTCTAGCCCACCTGGGTCGGTGCCGGAGGTTAGTACAGCAACCTTTCTGGACGGCGGCCCACTCAAACTATCACGAGGTAACACACGCACGAACACACACAGTCCTTATGAACCGTTCGAGGCTTCGCTCTGAGTGTGTCGTATGTTTAATCATCCTGCTGTATTTAATGTTAAGCAGTCATAGTATGGCTATATAGGTGTCATTATGTATAAGAACTGTATGTGGCATTGTATATTCATTAAATAGGGACACGAAGAAAAATTAACATAAGTTGTAGTTACGAAAGTAAGAATGGAAAATATAGACTTCCAAGCCACGCAGTGATTCGATACAATGTATTCAGCGTTTGTGTGTGTGTGTGTGTGTGTGTGTGTGTGTGTGTGTGTGTGTTTTCTGTAACACCAAGCTTCATCCGTAGAAGGAATGATATTTCATAATGGGGTGTGTCCATTTAGCGTCGGTGATAGCTCGCCCATTCGTAATTGTGCGCATTGTCCCATAGCACATTGTTTCCATTAAAACTATGATTCTTCCATATTTCCCTTCTGTGTAACTGTATCCATATGGCTATGTGCTTACTTTTCACTTCTTTATTTACCAAACTAATGTGGATCAGTTACAAGTTACCTCACACACACATGCACATAGTGCAACAAGAATTTTTTGTGGGTATGACTATTGGTTACATGAAACACCAAAAAT